>NW_028225484.1:355000-372953 GCF_052327205.1 Somniosus microcephalus
TAACCCTAACCCTAACCCTAATTGCAGATTCGCTGGCTCTTGCGCGCACACGTGCGCGCACACCCGCTAGCGCGCAGCAACTCTTTTTCTCTCATACACTCGCGCGTGAAAACTCGCTCTCGCTCACACACACAGACACCCTAACCCTAACCCTATCCCTACATGCAGACACCCTAACCCTAACCCTAACTCACTCTCGCTCACGCACAGACACCCTAACCCTAACCCTAACCCCTAACCCCTAAACCCTAACCCTAACCCTAAATCCTTTCAGACACTCGCTCGCACGTGAAAAGTCACTCTCGCTCACACACACAGCCTTGCTCTCACACCCCTAACCCTAACCCCTAACCCTAACCCCTAACCCTAACCCTAACCCTAACTCACTCTCACTCACACACACAGAAATCCTAACCCTAATCCTAACTGCAGATTCACTGGCGCTCGTGCACACATGCTAGCGCGCGCAAACTCTGTTTCTCTAAGACACTCGCGCGTGAAAACTCGCTCTCGCTCACACACACAGACACCCTAACCCTAACCCATTTAACGCATCCCAGAAAAGGCAATGGGAAGTGCACACAATTTAAGGAGCTCTCAATTAGTCACACAAGATGATAACTTTGCTGATCTCATTCAGGAGGTTCTAGAATTAAAAGTTGGAACTGGTGACCTAGTCTTTGGGGGCAACAGTGTAAAAATGAATGACACCCTGCTTGCCTATCCTGAAAGGCCATGGCTCATTGTAGATACAGTAGATACAGTAAACTCTTGTTTAAACGGCACTTAATCATCCAGAATTCTTTAATAACGGGCAAAATAGATAACCATTAATCTTGCCGAATCCATCCAGCACTCGTTTATCCGAGTCCGAGTTTCCCGCGGTAGCCGAGTTAGTCACTGGTTTTTATTATTTTTGTTAAAAATTGCCTACCCCTCTGTTATCCAGAATTTTTCATCAACCGGCGCCATCCTGGTCATGTAGGTGCCGGATATGAAAGAGTTTACTGTATCTCATTGTGAGCACAAGACAGGGTCAGGAAAAGAAAAACCTCTTATTTTAATGAGATGAAAATTAGATGGTTATAGCGTATACCTGCAAAATGTATGCACACGGTAGCAATTTGGAAACATTTGCACTTTACACTATACCAATGTTAAATGCATAAGAAGTTACAAAAAAGGTAAAGTGGAGGTTTAGAAAGCACATGGTTACAGTTACAGGATGATGACTATTTTTTACAAATCATTTTTTTCTGCAAATTTCCATAAAGCAAATCTGAAACACTTGTGGTGGCTGAGTATCCCTCTCCCAAGATTCGAATTCCGTATTACCCTCAGAGATCAGGTCAGGGAGCGAGAGTCGATCATACCATCAAAATAGTGTTGAAAAAGTTGGTTGAAGAGACAGGAAAAGATTGGGATTTATAAGTACCCCTGATTTGAATGACTATCTGTGGGAATGTCACCTCAAGTACAAGGGATAACACCCTTTGAGGTAGTCACAGGCTGCATAATGCAGCTCCCAGAGCACCTTTTCTGTACACCCATGACAAGATTACAAAAAGAGGCACGAGCACAGAACAGTGGGTGCAACAGCTGGTTCAAGACAAGAAGATACATAAAAAGATAACCTCAGCAAGTGATCAAAATCATAAAAAGAAGCAGCTGTACTTTAACAAAGTTGCAACACCTGTGGAGTATTAGGTGGGAGATCGGGTGACGGTACAACAGATTGTGAAAATTAACCTTTTCCCAAGCCCACATCAGAAATGTTGTATGTTATTGTAGAAAAGGACAGCCATTCATTTTATCTAGCACGATTAGACTCTGGCAAGTCAGGCACCACATAAGTGGCTCCACAGTATACAGTTGAAATAATTTAAAGGTAGCCTGGACTAAACTTATCAGGGTTTCCTAGACAGCTGATGGTTTTCTTTCCTTTTGTCTTTAGCAGGTATCCATGAGAATACTGCTCATCCGGATGGCAGCTATATGCCGTGGAGAGTAGGGGCATATAACACTGAGAGTCAGAGGTCAGAGATGGAGCATGTGGTATAGTGTGACAAGTAGTAGTCCAGTTGTCCTTGAATGTAGCATCACTGGGCACAACTTACAGATGGACTTGGATGTGTATTTGTTCCAGAGGAGACTAGAGGATAAGTCAAGATGAAACCCTGGTTGGCAAAGAATTGGCAGTGTGGGTGTTCCATACATGGGTACCATGATATGTGACAGGGATCAAAATATCAGAACTGTATACAAACTATAAATATCCAATTTCCTTGCACCAACAGGAGGTCAGCTATCGGTGTGATCATTTCATTGTGCAGTCTGTGGACTTAACCTATGAGTTGAGGTTGTCTCGAATAAAACTATGAATTCGAAAGCTCGGGAAATAAAGCAGGCTCAGTTCCCCAATCTTCTGGAAGGACCTGTAAATGTAATATAGTGATGCATACTCATGAAGCTTTATATAAGAACATAGGAACAGGAGTCGGCCACTCACCCCCTCGAGCCTGTACTGCCAGTCAATGAGATCATGGCTGATCTGTATCCTAACTCCATCCACCTGCCTTGGCTCCATATCCCTTTACACTCTTGGCTCGCAAAATCTATCGATCTCAGATTTAAAATTATTAAGTGAGCTGATATCTATTGCTTTTTGTGGGGGGTAGATCCACACTTCTACGACCCTTTGTGTGATGAAGTGTTTCCTAACTTCTCTCCTGAATGGCCTGGCTCTGATTTTAAGGTTACATCCCCTTCTTCTGGACTCCCCCACCAGCGGGAGCAGTTTATCTCTATCTGCCCTATCAATTTTTCCAAAATCCTAAAAAACTAAAACAAAATCGCCCCTTAACCATTTATATTCCAGAGAATACAAGCCTAGTTTGTCTAATCTCTCATTATAATCCAGCCTTGGAGTCCTGGTAACATTCTGGTGAATCTGCACTCCTTCCAAGGCCAATATATCCTTTGTAAGGTGCGGTGCCCAGAACCGTACACAGTGTCCAGATGTGGTCTAACCAGGGCTTTGTACAGCTACAGCAAAACTTCCTCCCCTTTATATTCTAGTCCTCTAGTTATAATGGCTAACATTCCTTTCGACTTTTAGTTTTGTACCTGACTACTACATTTTAGTGATTTGTGTACATGGACCTCTAAATCTCTTTGGACCTCCACTGCTCCTGACTTTTTGCCATATAAAACATACTTGGATCTATCCTTCTTTGGTCCAAAATGGATGACCTCACATTTACCTGCTCTGAAATCCATCTGCTACAGTTTTTCCCGCTCATTAAATCTATCAATGTCTCTTTGTAATTTTATGCTCTGTGGAAATATAGAAAAAGGGACAACTATAGATTGCAAGGCTTGCTGGGATATTATATTCGGTCAACTTAGAATTAGAGCTTACCTCAGCAACTAATACCAGACAAGCTGTCAGCAGCTGTAACAACAATGAGGATGTGATAACCGAAACCAGACACAACAATGAGTAAGTGTCAAGAAAAGGCTAGTCCCTATAAGGAGATGGTAACTGTTACTAGGCAAAGACGAGTGTTGATTTGATAACACTGTTAAAGTGGTTAATTAGATAAGAATAACATCTTGTTTACTTAAGTGTATAAATATGCTGCGATTACTGATGATTTTCGGAGTTGCTAGCCTAGCCCTTGACTAGGTACTCCCCCCTTGTGCACAAGTAAAATAAACTAACAATCTGATGGTACTGCTTGTGAGTTAGAGTCTTACTCGGAGTCGAGATTTCGACAGCTCCCATCTACACTACTGTACTTACTATACCACCAATCCTTGTAACACCGTCAAACTTGGATATACGGTTAGTACGATAGCAAAATACTGCAGATGCTGGAAATCTGAAATAACAACAGAAAATGCTGGAAAAACTCAGCAGGCCAGGCAATATCTGTGGAGAGAAATTAGAGTCAACGTTTCGGGTCAAAAACCCTTTATCAAGTCTTGATAAAGGGTTTGGACCCGAAGCGTTGACTCTAATTTCTCTCCACGGATGTTGCCTGGCCTGCTGAGTTTTTCCAGCATTTTCTGTTGTTATTTTGGATATATGGCTCTTTGTTGTGATATCTAAGTCATTAATAAATATAGTGAATAGTTGAGGCCCCAGCACAAATCCTTGTGGGAGGCCACTAGTCACTTCCTTCCAATTTAAGTGCATGCCCATTATCCATACGCTCTGTTTTATACCACCTAGCCAATCTCCTAACCAGGTCAATAATTTGCCTTCAATTTCATGAGCTTTAATTTTAGCCAACAGTCTCTTATGTGGAACCTATAAATGCCTTCTGGAAGTCCATATAAACTACATCCATAGACATTCCCCTGTCTACTGCTTTAGTTATGAAAGGAAAGGAAAAAAAAAGGAAGGAAAATTTTGGTGTTGTATTTGACCCTGAGATGAGCTCCCGAACACATACTCATGCCATCACTAAGACCACCTATTTCCACCTCCATAACATCACTCAACTCCGCCCCACCTCAGCTCATCTGCTGCTGAAACACTCATCCATGCCTTTGTTATCTCTAGACTTGACTATTCCAAAGGACTCCTGGCCAGCCTCCCATCTTCCACTTTCCATAAACTTAAGCTCACCAAAACTCTGCCGCCCATTTCCTGACTCACACCAAGTCCCCTTCACCCATCACCCCTGTGCTCGCTGACCTACATTGGCTCCCAGTTAAGCAACGCCTTGATTTTAAAATTCTCATCCTTGTTTTCAAATCCTTCCATGGCCTCGCCCCTCCTTAGCTCTGCAGTATCCTCCAGCCCTACAACCCTCTGAGACCTCTGCGGTCCACCAATTCTAACCTCTTGTGCATCTCCGATTTTAATTGCTCCACCATTAACAGCCGTGCCTTCAGCTGCTGAGGCCCTAAGCTCTGGAATTCCCTCCCTAAACCTCTCTGCCTCTCTTTCCTCCTTTAAGATGCTCCTTAAAACCCACCTCTTTGACCAACTCTGCCCTAATATCTCCTTGTGTGTCTTGGGGCGTGATCTTGCCAGGCCTGGGGAGGCGGATATGGACTGCCGGGAAAATGGTAGAATTTGGGGGCGGGTGCCCAACCTGCCTCCGTGTCATCGTGCCAGGAGGTGGGTAGCTGACCCGCGCCGGGTCCAGTCTCCTTGGAGGCAGGAAGGGGATTAAAGCCACAAGTAGTTAACAGGCAGATAAGAGGATTATCCCCATTTAACCCACACAAGTGCCGGCTTCCCGAAGGCTCCGAACCCCACCAGGGTCACCGAGGTGAGTAGCGGGTCTGCGGGGGTCAGGGGGTGCAAAAGTGCGTTGTGAAGATAAGTGATGGGTGCAAGTGTGGAGAGGTGACGATGTGAGGTAAGTGGAAAGTATTAGAAAAAGTTTACTTACCTTTGTTTCTTCCTGCAGTGTTCAATTGTTGGGGATGCGGAGAATCTCGCACCTCCGCGACAGAGATGACAGATGGCTGTTCCATTTTCCAATGCAACAACCATCTAATTTCTGCTGAAATTCAAGAACTCATCAAACTACAGGGAATGTCGTGTTTGACAGCTTCACAGAGCTGTCAAATGATGACAATTCATCTGTCAAAAATGTTCTCTGTAACCGGCTTTCCCTTAATTGGCCTGCTAAGCCTGCTAGGCGGGCTTAACAAGGTCAAGCAAGGGAAAATAGCGTGGGTTGGCCACGAATCGATGGAGGCGGGACATCAACCCGACAAGCAGCAGTCCCACCTCCAATGCGCCCCATTGGCGAAATCGCCCCCCTTGTGTGAAGCGATGTCAAAGGCGCTATATAAATGCCAGTTGCTGCTGTTACCCAATGTGCCATCCTCTCCTTTCTTAAACAAGAATGTTACATCAGCTACTCCCCAGTTCCACAACACATTTTAAATATTTAAGGAGAACTGAAAAAAATGGCAGAATTCGCTAGCTTACTGTCTAGTAATCTAGTAATAGATATCGTTCTGTTGCATTTGATCACTTTTTTTTTTCTTCCTTACAGTTAATTTAGTGGCAATTTTGATCCTGTCCTGAGGAAAGTGCGGGCTCTCCACCTGCACCACTCGCTACCTGGTGGCCATGGCAATGGCGGATCTACTGGTCATTATCACTGATGTCATATTGACTCGGATCAGTTCTTATTATTTCCCAGGGTCCTTTCTGGACATCACCCCTGTGTGTAATGTTATTTTTGTCCTAAGTCACACATCAACAGACTGTTCAGTCTGGCTAACAGTCACTTTCTCCTTTGATCAATTTGTGGCCATTTGTTGCCAGAAGCTGAAAACCCAATATTGCACCGAGAAAACTGCAGCTTGTGGTTCTAGCAACAACCTGCATTTTGCTTTCTTTGAAAAATGTCCCCTTCTACTTTATATTTGAATCTGTGGAGATAATGAACAACGTATCATGGTTTTGTGATGTAAAACTAAGTTATTTTACTGAGCCCAGGTGGGTGGGATACGGTTTTAACCCCATTGCTCCCATTCGCTTCAATTCTGTTGTTCAACACCCTGACACATTTTAGTGGACAGTCGACTCCGTAAGGGCCTGAGGGGTCAGAGCAAGGGAGAAAATGGCAGTGACCCAGAGATGGAGAGCAGAAGAAAGTCTCTGATTTTGCTCTTCACAATTTCCAGCAGCTTCATACTTCTGTGGCTGACATATGTTATAGAATTCTTTTATTATAACATTGCAGAGGCAAATCCCACAGATTACAATGATTCTTTGTATATATTCGCCGATGCCGGAGCCATGCTTCAGAATCGAAGTTGCTGCACAAACACATTTATTTATGGAGTGAAGCAGTTCAAAAGTACAGTGAAATATGTTTACCTTTATTGTTAAATGAGTTAAATAATAAAAAAACAACTGATCTGAGCCCAGACCTGGTTCCGAACGTTTCCACCTCGTTAATCTAATATTTATTTTTATAATCTAATATTTATCCCGAGATTTCCCTACCTGAATTGCAGCAGGAGACGCTCGCGATCCGAAAACCAAACATTATGTTGAGAGACTTCGGTCAGTTTGATTGACAGGTTGAGCCTTTGCTCCACGTGCGGGTCAGACAGAGTCAGAGTAAAACCTCTCACAATAAGAGGATTCAGAGAGTTAAGGTGTAGTTTATATTAAGTATATAATAAGTGGATATCGAGAGTTAGGATGTAGTTTATATTAATATATAATAAGTCGATACTGAGAGTTAGGATGTAGATTATTTACATTAATATATGATAAGTGGATATTGAGACTTAAGATGCAGTTTATATTAATACAAGCTGAGGGTGCCCAGCGGTGCCGAGGCTTTTTTGAGGGCATGTTGTTGTTGGAAGAGAGAGAGAGCGAGCGACTGGGTGGAAGAGAGAGAGCGAGCGACTGGCGGGAAGAGAGAGAGCGAGCGACTGGGGGGAAGAGAGAGAGCGAGCGACTGGGGGGAAGAGAGAGAGCGATTGACTGGGGGGAAGAGAGAGAGCGAGCGCCTGGGGAGAAGAGAGAGAGCGAGCGACTTGGTGAAGAGAGAGAGCGAGCGACTGGGGGGAAGAGAGAGAGCGAGCGACTGGGTGGAAGAGAGAGAGCGAGCGACTGGGGGGAGAGAGAGCGAGTGACTGGGGGGAAGAGAGAGAGCAACTGGGGGAAGAGAGAGAGCGACTGGGGGAAGAGAGAGAGCGACTGGGGGGAAGAGAGAGAGCGAGCGACTGGGGGAAGAGAGAGAGCGAGCGACTGGGGGGAAGAGAGAGAGCGAGCGACTGGGGGGAAGAGAGAGAGCGACTGGGGGGAAGAGAGAGAGCGACTGGGGGAAGAGAGAGAGCGAGCGACTGGGGGGAAGAGAGAGAGCGAGCGACTGGGGGGAAGAGAGAGAGCGAGCGACTGGGGGGCAGAGAGAGAGCGAGCGACTGGGGGGCAGAGAGAGAGCGAGCGACTGGGGGGCAGAGAGAGAGCGAGCGACTGGGGGGAAGAGAGAGAGCGAGCGACTGAGGGGAAGAGAGAGAGCGAGCGACTGGGGGGAAGAGAGAGAGCGAGCGACGGGGGGGGAGAGCGAGCGACTGGGGGGAAGAGAGAGAGCGAGCGACTGGGGGGGAAGAGAGAGAGCGAGCGACTGGGGGGAAGAGAGAGAGCGAGCGACTGGGGGGAAGAGAGAGCGAGCGACTGGGGGAAAGAGAGAGAGTGACTGGGGGGAAGAGAGAGAGAGAGCGACTGGGGGGAAGAGAGAGAGCGAGCGACTGGGGGGAAGAGAGAGAGCGAGCGACTGTGGGGAAGAGAGAGAGTGAGCGACTGGGGGGAAGAGAGAGAGCGAGCGGCTGGGGGAAGAGAGAGAGCGAGCGACTGGGGGTAAGAGAGAGAGCGAGCGACTGGAGGGAAGAGAGAGAGTGAGCGACTGGGGGGAAGAGAGAGAGTGAGCGACTGGGGGAAGACAGAGAGCAGCTGGGGGGGAAGAGAGAGAGCGTCTGGGGGAAGAGAGAGAGCGAGCGACTGGCGGGAAGAGAGAGAGAGAGCGATGGGGGGAAGAGAGAGATCGAGCGACTGGGGGGAAGAGAGAGCGAGCGACTGGGGGGAAGAGAGAGCGAGCGACTGGGGGGAAGAGAGAGAGCGACTGGGGAGAAGAGAGAGAGCGACTGGGGAAGAGAGAGAGCGAGCGACTGGGGGGAAGAGAGAGAGCGAGCGACGGGGGGAAGAGAGAGAGCGAGCGACTGGGGGGAAGAGAGAGAGCGAGCGACTGGGGGGAAGAGAGAGAGAGAGCGACGGGGGGAAGAGAGAGAGCAAGCAACTGAGGGGAAGAGAGAGAGCGAGCGACTGGGGGAAGAGAGAGAGCGAGCGACTGGGGGGAAGAGAGAGAGCGAGCAACTGGGGGGAAGAGAGAGAGCGAGTGACTGGGGGGAAGAGAGAGAGCGAGCGACTGGGGGGAAGAGAGAGAGCGAGCGACTGGGGGAAAGAGAGAGAGCGACTGGGGGGAAGAGAGAGTGCGAGCGACTGGGGGGAAGAGAGAGAGCAAGCGACTGGGGGAAGAGAGAGAGCAAGCGACTGGGGGGAAGAGAGAGAGCGAGCGACTGGGGGGAAGAGAGAGAGCGAGCAGCTGGGGGAAGAGAGAGAGTGACTGGGGGGAAGAGAGAGAGCGACTGGGGGAAGAGAGAGAGCGAGCGACTGGGGGGAAGAGAGAGAGCGAGCAACTGGGAGGAAGAGAGAGAGCGAGTGACTGCGGGGAAGAGAGAGAGCGAGCGACTGGGGGGAAGAGAGAGAGCGAGCGACTGGGGGGAAGAGACAGTGCGAGCGATTGAGGGGAAGAGAGAGAGCGAGCGACTGGGGGGAAGAGAGAGAGCAAGCTACTGGGGGGAAGAGAGAGAGCGAGTGACTGGGGGGAAGAGAGAGAGTGAGCGACTGGTGGGAAGAGAGAGAGCGAGCGACTGGGGGAAGAGAGAGAGCGAGCGACTGGGGGGAAGAGAGAGAGCGAGCGACTGGGGGGAAGAGAGAGAGCGAGCGACTGGGGGGAAGAGAGAGAGCGAGCGACTGGGGGGTAGAGAGAGAGCGAGCAACTGGGGGAAGAGAGAGAGCGAGCGACTGGGGGGAAGAGTGAGACCGAGAGATGGGGGGAAGAGAGAGAGCGAGCAACTGGGGGGAAGAGAGAGAGGGAGCGACTGGGGGGAAGAGAGAGAGCGTGCGACTGGGGGGAAGAGAGAGAGCGAGCGACTGGGGGGAAGAGAGATAGAGCGACTGTGGGGAAGAGAGAGAGAGCGAGCGACTGGGGGGAAGAGAGAGAGCGAGCGACTGGGGGGAAGAGAGAGAGCGAGCGACTGAGGGGAAGAGGGAGAGCGAGCGACTGGGGGGAAGAGAGAGTGCGAGCGACTTGGGGGAAGAGAGAGAGCGATCGACTGCGGGGAAGAGAGAGAGAGAGCGACTGGTGCGAAGAGAGAGAGTGAGCGACTGGGGGGAACAGAGAGCACAAGCGTCTGGGGGGAAGAGAGAGAGCGAGCGACTGGGGGGAAGAGAGATAGCGAGTGACTGGGGGGAAGAGAGAGAGCGAGCGGCTGGGGGAAGAGAGAGAGCGAGTGACTGGGGGGAAGAGAGAGAGCGAGCGACTGGGGGGAAGAGAGAGAGCGACTCGGGTGAAGAGAGAGAGCGACTGGGGGAAGAGAGAGAGCGAGCGACTGGGGGGAAGAGAGAGAGCGAGCAACTGGGGGGAAGAGAGAGAGCGAGCGACTGGGGGGAAGAGAGAGAGCGAGCGACTGGGGGGAAGAGAGAGAGCGAGCGACTGGGGGGAAGAGAGAGAGCGAGCGACTGAGGGGAAGAGAAAGAGCGAGCAACTGGGGGGAAGAGAGAGAGCAAGCTACTGGGGGGAAGAGAGATAGCGAGCGACTGGGGGGAAGAGAGAGAGCGAGCGACTGGTGGGAAGAGAGAGAGCGAGCGACTGGGGGGAAGAGAGAGAGCGAGCGACTGGGGGGAAGAGAGAGAGCGAGCGACTGAGGGGAAGAGAAAGAGCGAGCAACTGGGGGGAAGAGAGAGAGCAAGCTACTGGGGGGAAGAGAGATAGCGAGCGACTGGGGGGAAGAGAGAGAGCGAGCGACTGGTGGGAAGAGAGAGAGCGAGCGACTGGGGGGAAGAGAGAGCGCGAGCGACTGGGGGAAGAGAGAGAGCGAGCGACTGGGGGGAAGATAGAGAGCGAGCGATTTGGGGGTAGAGAGAGAGCGAGCAACTGGGGGAAGAGAGAGAGCGAGCGACTGGGGGGAAGAGAGAGAGCGAGCGATGGGGGGAAGAGAGAGAGCGAGCAACTGGGGGGAAGAGAGAGAGGGAGCAACTGGGGGGAAGAGAGAGAGCGTGCGACTGGGGGGAAGAGAGAGAGCAAGCGACTGGGGGGAAGAGAGATAGCGAGCGACTGGGGGGAAGAGAGAGAGCGAGCGACTGGTGGGAAGAGAGAGAGCGAGCGACTGGGGGGAAGAGAGAGAGCGAGCGACTGGGGGGAAGAGAGAGCGCGAGCGACTGGGGGAAGAGAGAGAGCGAGCGACTGGGGGGAAGATAGAGAGCGAGCGATTTGGGGGTAGAGAGAGAGCGAGCAACTGGGGGAAGAGAGAGAGCGAGCGACTGGGGGGAAGAGAGAGAGCGAGCGATGGGGGGAAGAGAGAGAGCGAGCAACTGGGGGGAAGAGAGAGAGGGAGCAACTGGGGGGAAGAGAGAGAGCGTGCGACTGGGGGGAAGAGAGAGAGCAAGCGACTGGGGGGAAGAGAGAGAGAGCGACTGTGGGGAAGAGAGAGAGAGCGAGCGACTGGGGGGAAGAGAGAGAGCGAGCGACTGGGGTGAAGAGAGAGAGCGAGCGACTGAGGGGAAGAGGGAGAGCGAGCGACTGGGGGGAAGAGAGAGAGCGAGCGACTGGGGGGAAGAGAGAGAGCGAGCGACTGCGGGGAAGAGAGAGAGAGAGTGACGGGGGGAAGAGAGAGAGCGAGCGACTGGGGGCAAGAGAGAGCACGAGCGTCTGGGGGAAGAGAGAGAGCGAGCGACTGGGGGGAAGAGAGATAGCGAGTGACTGGGGGGAAGAGAGAGAGCGACGGGGAAGAGAGAGAGCAACTGGGGGAAGAGAGAGAATGAGCGACTGGGGGGAAGAGGGAGAGCGAGCGACTGGGGGGAAGAGAGAGAGCGAGCGACTGGGGGGATTAGAGAGAGCGAGCGACTGGGGTGAAGAGAGAGAACGAGCGACTGGGGGGAAGAGACAGATTGAGCGACTGGGGGGATGAGAGAGAGCGAGCGACTGGGGGGAAGAGAGAGAGCGAGCGACTGGGGGGAAGAGAGAGAGCGAGCGGGAAGAGAGAGAGCGAGCGACTGGGGGAAGAGAGAGAGCGAGCGACTGGGGGGAAGAGAGAGAGGGAGAGACTGGGGGGAAGAGAGAGAGCGAGCGACTGGGGGGAAGAGAGATTGCGAGCGACTGGGGGGGAAGAGAGAGAGCGAGCGGCTGGGGGAAGAGAGAGAGCGAGCGACTGGGGGGAAGAGAGAGAGCGAGCGACTGGGGGGAAGAGAGAGAGCGACTGTGGGGAAGAGAGAGAGCGACTGGGGGAAGAGGGAGAGCGAGAGACTGGGGGGAAGAGAGAGAGCGAGCGACTGGGGGGAAGAGAGAGAGCGAGCGACTGGGGGGAAGAGAGAGAGCGAGCGGCTGGTGGGAAGAGAGAGAGCGAGCGACTGGGGGGAAGAGAGAGAGCTAGCAACTGGGGGGAAGAGAGAGAGGGAGCGACTGAGGGGAAGAGACAGAGCGAGCGACGGGGGAAGAGAGAGAGAGCGACTGTGGGGAAGAGTGAGAGAGCGAGCGACTGGGGGAAGAGAGAGAGCGAGCGACTGGGGGGAAGAGAGAGAGCGAGCAGCTGAGCGGAAGAGGGAGAGCGAGAGACTGGGGGGAAGAGAGAGAGCGAGCGACTGGCGGGAAGAGAGACAGCGAGCGACTGCGGGGAAGAGAGAGAGAGAGCGACTGGGGGGAAGAGAGAGAGCGAGCGACTGGGGGGTAGAGAGAGCGCTAGCGACTGGGGGGAAGAGAGAGAGCGAGCGACTGGGGGGAAGAGAGAGAGCGAGCGACTGGGGGGAAGAGAGAGAGCGAGCGACTGGGGGGAAGAGAGAGAGCGAGCGACTGGGGGGAAGAGAGAGAGCGAGCGACTGGGGGGAAGAGAGATCGCGAGCGATTGGTTGGAAGAGAGAGAGCGACTGGGGGAAGAGAGAGAGCGACGGGGGAAGAGAGAGAACGAGCGACTGGGGGGAAGAGAGAGAGCGAGCAACTGGGGGGAATAGAGAGAGCGAGCGACTGGGGTGAAGAGAGAGAGTGAGCGACTGGGGGGAAGAGACAGATCGAGCGACTGGGGGGAAGAGAGAGAGCGAGCGACTGGGGGGAAGAGAGAGAGCGAGTGACTGGGGGGAAGAGAGACAGCGAGCGGGAAGAGAGAGAGCGAGCGACTGGGGGAACAGAAAGAGTGAGCGACTGGGGGAAGAGAGAGAGCGAGCGACTGGGGGGAAGAGAGAGAGCGAGCGACTGGGGGGAAGAGAGAGAGCGAGCGACTGGGGGGAAGGGAGAGAGCGAGCGACTGGGGGGAAGAGAGAGAGCGAGCGACTGGGGGGAAGAGAGAGAGTGAGCGACTGGGGGGAAGAGAGAGAGAGAGCGACTGGGGGAAGAGAGAGAGCGAGCAACTGGGGGGAAGAGACAGAGCGAGCGACTGGGGGGAAGAGAGATAGCGAGCGACTGGGGGGATGAGAGAGAGCGAGCGACTGGGGGGAAGAGAGAGCGAGCGACTGGGGGGAAGAGAGAGAGCGACTGGAGGAAGAGAGAGAGCGATTGGGGAAGAGAGAGAGTGAGCAACTCAGGGGAAGAGAGAGAGCGAGCGACTGGGGGGAAGAGAGTGAGCGAGCGACTGGGGGGAAGAGAGAGCGAACGACTGGGGGGAAGAGAGAGCGAGTGACTGTGGGGAAGAGAGAGAGCGACTAGGGGGAAGAGAGAGAGTGACTGGGGGGAAGAGAGAGAGCGACTGGGGGGAAGAGAGAGAGCGACTGGGGGGAAGAGAGAGAGCGAGCGACTGGGGTGAAGAGAGAGAGCGTGCGACTGGCGGGAAGAGAGAGAGCGAGCGACTTGGGGGAAGAGAGAGAGCGAGCGACTGGGGGGAAGAGAGAGAGCGAGCGACTGGGGGGAAGAGAGAGAGCGAGCGACTGGGGGGAAGAGAGAGAGCGAGCAACTGGGGGGAAGAGAGAGAGTGAGTGACTGCGGGGAAGAGAGAGAGCGAGCGACTGGGGGCAAGAGAGAGAGCGAGCGACTGGGGGGAAGAGAGAGAGCGAGCGACTGGGGGAATGAGAGAGAGCGAGCGACTGGGGGGAAGAGAGAGAGTGAGCGAATGGGGGGAAGAGAGAGAGCGAGCGACTGGCGGGAAGAGAGAGAGAGAGCGACTGGGGCGAAGAGAGAGAGCGAGCGACTGGGGGGAAGAGACAGAGCGAGCGACTGGGGGGAAGAGAGGTAGCGAGCGACTGGGGGGATGAGAGAGAGCGAGTGACTGGGGGGAAGAGAGAGCAAGCGACTGGGGGGAAGAGAGAGAGCGACTGGAGCAAGAGAGAGAGCGACTGGGGGAAGAGAGAGAGCGAGCGACTTGGGGGAAGAGAGAGAGTGACTGGGGGGAAGATAGAGAGCGACTGGGGGGAAGAGAGAGAGCGACTGGGGGAAGAGAGAGAGCGAGCGACTGGGGGGAAGAGAGAGAGCGAGCGACTGAGGGGAAGAGAGAGAGCGAGCGACTGGGGGGAAGAGAGAGAGCGAGCGACTGGGGGGAAGAGAGAGAGCGAGCGACTGGGGGGAAGAGAGAGAGCGAGCGACTGGGAGAAGAGAGAGAGCGAGCGACTGGGGGGAAGAGAGAGAGCGAGCGACTGTGGGGAAGAGAGAGAGCGAGCGACTGGGGGAAGAGAGAGCGAGCGACTGGGGGGAAGACAGAGAGCGACTGGGGGGAAGAGAGAGGTGGGGGGAAGAGAGAGAGCGATCGACTGGGGGGAAGAGAGAGAGCGAGCCACTGGGGGGAAGAGAGAGAGCGAGTGACTGGGGGCAAGAGAGAGAACAAGCGACTGGGGTGAAGAGAGAGTGCGAGCGACTGGGGGGAAGAGAGAGAGCGAGCGACTGGGGGGAAGAGAGAGAGCGAGCGACTGGGGGGAAGAGAGAGTGCGAGCGACTGGGGGGAAGAGAGAGAGCAAGCGACTGGGGGGAAGAGAGAGAGCTAGCGACTGGGGGGAAGAGAGAGAGCGAGCGACTGAGGGGAAGAGTGAGAGCGAGCGACTGGGGGGAAGAGAGAGAGCGAGCGACTGGGGGGAAGAGAGATAGCGAGCGACTGGCGGGAAGAGAGAGAGCGAGCGACTGGGGGGAAGAGAGAGAGAGAGCGACGGGGGGGAAGAGAGAGAGCGAGCGACTGGGGGGAAGAGAGAGAGCGAGCGACTGGGGGGGATGAGAGAGAACGAGCGACTGGGGGGAAGAGAGAGAGCGAGCGACTGGGGGGAAGAGAGAGAGCGAGCGATTGGGGGAAAGAGAGAGAGCGAGCGACTGGGGGAAGAGAGAGAGCGAGCGACTGGGGGGAAGAGGGAGAGCGAGCGACTGGGGGGAAGAGAGAGAGCGAGCGACGGGGGGGAAGAGAGAGAGCGAGCGATTGGGGGGAAGAGAGAGAGCGAGCGACTGGGGGCAAGAGAGAGAGCAAGCGACTGGGGGAAGAGAGAGAGCGAGCGACTGAGGGGAAGAGAGAGATCGAGCGACTGGGGGGATGAGAGAGAGCGAGCGACTCGGGGGGAAGAGAGAGAGCGAGCGACTGGGGGGAAGAGAGAGAGAGAGCGACTGGGGGAAGAGAGAAAGCGAGCGACTGGGGGGAAGATAGAGAGCGAGCGACTGGGGGGAAGAGAGAGAGAGAGCGACTGGGGGGATGAGAGAGAGCGAGCGACTCGGGGGGAAGAGAGAGAGCGAGCGACTGGGGGGAAGAGAGAGAGAGAGCGACTGGGGGGAAGAGAGAAAGCGAGCGACTGGGGGGAAGAGAGAGAGCGAGCGACTGGGGGGAAGAGAGAGAGAGAGCTACGGGGGGGAAGAGAGAGAGCGAGCGATTGGGGGGAAGAGAGAGAGCGAGCGACTGGGGGCAAGAGAGAGAGCGAGCGACTGGGGGGAAGAGAGAGAGCGAGCGACTGGCGGGAAGAGAGAGAGAAAGCGACTGGGGCGAAGAGAGAGAGCGAGCGACTGGGGGGAAGAGACAGAGCGAGCGATTGGGGGGGGAGAGAGATAGCGAGCGACTGGGGGGATGAGAGAGAGCGAGCGACTGGGTGGAAGAGAGAGCAAGCGACTGGGGGGAAGAGAGAGAGCGACTGGAGGAAGAGAGAGAGCGACTGGGGGAAGAGAGAGAGCGAGCGACTTGGGGGAAGAGAAAGAGCGCGCGACTGGGGGGAAGAGAGAGAGCGAGCGACTGGGGAGAAGAGAGAGAACGAGCGACTAGGGGGATGAGAGAGAGCGAGCGACTCGGGGGGAAGAGAGAGAGCGAGCGACTGGGGGGAAGAGAGAGAGAGAGCGACTGGGGGGAAGAGAGAAAGCGAGTGACTGGGGGGAAGAGAGAGAGCGAGCGACTGGGGGGAAGAGAGAGAGAGAGCGACGGGGGGGAAGAGAGAGAGCGAGCGATTGGGGGGAAGAGAGAGAGCGAGCGACTGGGGGCAAGAGAGAGAGCGAGCGACTGGGGGGAAGAGAGAGAGCGAACGACTGGGGGAATGAGAGAGAGCGAGCGACTGGGGGGAAGAGAGAGAGCGAGTGACTGGGGGGAAGAGAGAGAGCGAGCGACTGGGGGGAAGGGAGAGAGCGAGCGAATGGGGGGAAGAGAGAGAGCGAGCGACTGGGAGAAGAGAGAGAACGAGTGACTGGGGGGGAAGAGAGAGAGCGAGCGACTGTGGGGAAGAGAGAGAGCGAGCGACTGGGGGAAGAGAGAGCAAGCGACTGGGGGGAAGAGAGAGAGCGACTGGGGGGAAGAGAGAGGTGGGGGGTAGAGAGAGAGCGAGCGACTGGGGGGAAGAGAGAGAGCGAGCGACTGGGGGAAGAGAGAGAACGAACGACTGGGGGGAAGAGATAGAGCGAGCGACTGGGTGGAAGAGAGAGAGCGAGCGACTTGGGGGAAGAGAGAGAGCGAGCGACTGGGGGGAAGAGAGAGAGCGAGCGACTGGGGGGAAGAGAGAGAGCGAGCGACTGGGGGGAAGAGAGAGAGAGAGCGACTGGGGGGGAAGAGAGAGAGCGAGCGAATGGGGGGGAAGAGAGAGAACGAGCGACTGGTGGGAAGAGAGAGAGCGAGCGACTGGGGGGAAGAGAGAGAGCGAGCGATTGGGGGAAGAGAGAGAGCGAGCGACTGGGGGAAGAGAGAGAGCGAGCGACTGGGGGAAAGAGAGACAGCGAGCCACTGGGGGGAAGAGAGAGAGCGAGAGACTGGTGGGAAGAGAGAGAGCGAGAGACTGGGGGGACGAGAGAGAGTGAGCGACGGGGGAAGAGAGAGAGCGAGCGACTGCGGGGAAGAGAGAGAGAGAGCGACTGGGCGGAAGAGCGAGAGAGCGAGCGACTGGGGGGAAGAGAGAGAGCGAGTGACTGGGGGTAAAAGAGAGAGCGAGCGACTGAGGGGAAGAGAGAGATCGAGCGACTGGGGGGAAGAGAGAGAGCAAGCGACTGGGGGGAAGAGAGAGAGCGAGCGACTGGGGGGAAGAGAGAGAGCGAGCGACTGGGGGGAAGAGAGAGAGCGAGCGACTGGGGAGAAGAGAGAGAGCGAGCGACTGGGGGGAAGAGAGAGCGAGCGACTGGGGGGAAGAGAGCGCGAGCGACTGGGGGGAAGAGAGAGAGCGACTGGGGGAAGAGAGAGAGCGACTGGGGGAAGAGAGAAAGCGAGCGACTGGGGGGAAGAGAGAGAGCGAGTGACTGGGGTAAGAGAGAGAACGAGCGACTGGGGGAAAGAGAGAGAGCGAGCGACTGGGGGGAAGAGAGAGAGCGAGCGACTGGGGGGAATAGAGAGTGCGAGCGACTGGGGGGAAGAGAGAGAGCAAGCGACTGGGGGGAAGAGAGAGAGCGAGCGACTGGGGGGAAGAGGGAGAGCGAGCGACTGGGGGGAAGAGAGAGAGCGAGCGACTGGGGGGAAGAGAGAGAGCGAGCGACTGGGGGAAGAGGGAGAGCGAGCGACTGGGGGGAAGAGAGAGAGCGAGCGACTGGGGGGCAGAGAGAGAGCGAGCCACTGGGGGGAAGAGAGAGAGCGAGAGACAGGTGGGAAGAGAGAGAGCGAGAGACTGGGGGGAAGAGAGAGAGTGAGCGATGGGGGAAGAGAGAGAGCGAGCGACTGCGGGGAAGAGAGAGAGAGAGCGACTGGGCGGAAGAGAGAGAGAGCGAGCGACTGGGGGGAAGGGAGAGAGCGAGCGACTGGGGGGAAGAGAGAGAGCGAGCGACTGAGGGGA